>NC_057803.1:495259572-495274849 GCF_018294505.1 Triticum aestivum | reverse complement strand
AAATATGGTGGCCCGTCCGGTGGGTCCCAGCAGTCAGGGGGAAACGATTTTTTTCACAAAAATACTGGTGGCCCGTCCGGTGGGTCCCCGCTGTCAGGTGGAGGAATAATTATTTTGCACGTAATAAGGAGGCACTTCCTTGCTGCGGCCATGGACCCAGCTGTCAGCCTCTCCATGTACAGTCCATGTCCGATGGAAGCCGTTCCTTGACCACGTTGACCACGTCGCGCCGAGAGCACCAGGGCGGTGGACGACGGTGAGGCCTAGGAAGGGGACGACGCGGAGCCGGGGAAGACGCGGTAGTGGATGCCCACGCGTAGAGGAGTACGAGGGTTCACTGGTTCACTGCGGTGTGAGGCTGTCGTCGCTGTAGAATAACAGGGGGTGTGGGTGAGTAGAGGGATGGCCTGGCCAGCGGTGGGAGTAGTAGGGGCGGTGAGGCCTCCGTCGCATCGCAACTGGCCACGGGGGCAGGAGCACGAGGCACGACCGGCGCTGGTTTAGGCAGCCGGAGCAAGAAGACCATAGGTTGAAGAAGCACTACGGCCGTTGGATGGACATCATACGGTCACTGGAGCTAGAATCGTGCATATTGACTAAGTTGACAAAGCCCTCCGTCCCCGTCAACTTAGTAGGCCCACAAGTCAGCCTGCCACTAAGGTGGGTCCCAACTAGCAGGGGGTATTCATTTTTTGTGCGTAATAAGGAGGCACTTCCGGTGGGTCCGAGCTGATAGCAGGGGGAATGTTTTTTTCGCGAAATACGGTGGCCCATCGGGTGGGTCCCAGCAGTCAGGGGCAAACGTTTTTTTCGCGATATACTGGTGGGCGTCCGGTGGGTCCCTGCTGTGAGGTGGAGGAATAATTATTTTCCGCGTAATTAGGAGGCACTTCCTTGCGGCTGCCGTGGACCCAGCTGTCAGCCTCTCCACGTACAGTATTCTTCCGATGGAATTCGGTCGTTGACCACATTGACCACGCCGCGCGGACAGCACCACGGCGGTGGACGACGGCGAGGCCTAAGAAGGGGACGACGCGGACCCGGGGAAGACACGACAGTGGATGCCCACGTGGAGAGGAGTACGAGGGTTCACTGGTTCGGCTGCGCTGTCGTCGCCGCAGAATAACAGGGGGTGTGGGTGAGTGGAGTGGAGGGATGGCCTGGCCAGCGGTGGGAGTAGTATGGGGGTAGTGAGGCCTCCGCGACAGCACAACCGGCCACGGGAGGCAGGAGCAGGCGGCACGACCGGCGCTGCTTTGGGCGGCTGGAGCAAGAAGACCAGAGGTTGAAGAAGCACTACGGCGGTTCGATGGACATCGTACAGTCAGTCGAGCTAGAATCATGCATATTGACTAAGTTGACAAAGCTCTTCGTCCCCGTCAACTTAGTACGCCCACTATACCGGGTCCCAGCTAGCAGGGGGAGTATTCATTTTTTTGTGCATAATAAGGAGGCACTTCGTTGCATGCGAAGATATAGCTGGTGGGTCCGAGCTGTCAGCGGCGGTAACGTTTTTTTCACGAAATACATAGGCCGTTTCGGTGGGTCCCAGATGTCAGGTGGAGGAAATCATTATTTTGCACGCAATAAGGAGGCATTTCCTTACGTGCAGCCGTGGACCCAGCTGTCAGCCTCTCCACGTAAAGTCCACTTCAGATGCAATGTCGGTCGTTAACCACGCTGACCACGCCACGCCGAGAGCACCAGGGCGATGGATGACGGCGAGGCCTAGGAAGGGAACGACACGGAGGTAGGGAAGACTCGGCCGTTGTTTTTGTTTCCCACGTGGAGGGGAGTACGACTGTACGAGGGTTTACTGGTTCGTCTGCCGTCGCCGGAGAATAAAAACATGTGTGAGTGAGTAGAGGGATGGCTAGGCCAGCGATGGGAGTACGGTGGGGCGATGAGGCCTGTGCGGCAGCATAGCCGGTCGCGGGGAGGAGGGAGCAGGCAGTCCCGTCAGCGCTTGTTTGAGCGGCTGGAGCAGGAAGAGCAGAGATTGAAGAAGCATGACGGCCGTTGGATGGACATCCAATAGTATACAGGCCATCTGTGGAAAGCCTCAAATCTGTGAAAACAGCATACAGCCCATCTACCATTATTTCAAAGAATTTACAGCCCATTTGCTAATTCTCACGGGGTTTTTTGGAGCCCATATTCTTTATGTTAGCATTACAGCCCATATTGTGGCCACGGTTAAAAAATTATACAAAATTTTGCATATGTCGGTGCAGTCTGAATTGTTTTTAATCCCGAAATTTCGAGTCACATTCAGACTGATTTTAAAAATAAATGTATATCAATATAAAATCCAATAAATTGTCCACGCATAAAAATCAATGCAATTTAAAATCTCGAAATGAAAAAAAAAGATATTTGAAAATAATTGTCGGTTTGATGTGTTTTAAAAATGTACAACCCATTTCTCATTACTGATAGGCCATTTTCTCGGCCAGCCGAGTGAATCTCTCCTCGTCTTGAAAGATTTGCAGCCCAGCAGGCCTGATAAAGCGACTTACTTGACAAATCACAAAAGAACTGGGCTAGCCATTTTCATAAAGAAAAAAAACTACTGGGCTGGTCTATGGTAAACATAAAAGAAAAGGCTGTCTAGACAGGCCAGAGTGTCCCGCACAGCCCAGTTGACACCCTGCTTCCGTCTCAAAAACAAATTAGATAAATGCCACTCCAATTATGGCGATTCATAAAAATGCCACTACAATTTCCAAACTATGAAAAATGCCACTGCAATTTTTGCAAACTCTGAAAAACGCCACTGCAGTTTGCAAACTTTGAAAAATGCCACTCAAGACTTCAATAAATGCCACTAGAAATGGCATGAAATGGCATTTTTCAAAGTTTGGAAATTCTAGTGGCATTTCTCGGATACACTAGATTTGGATTGGCATTTATCAAATTAACCCAAAACAAAAATAACTGGGCGAGCTGCTGGGTCCCTGGTGTCAGTCGCTCGTTGTGCAATTCTCTCGTTTATTGACTACGTTGATAATGGCATGGGACTGAGATGTCAGAAATCCACTAGGAGGAGCCATATTTTTATTGGCTTGAAATAAGGAGGCACTTGCTTGCGTACTGCCATGACCTTGGCGGGTCCCTGCTGTCATCCTCTCCATGTACAGTACCAGTTAGTCGTGCTTCAAAACTGATCGGCACACCATTAAAAAATAAAGGTCGATAACTAATGCGGCACCTCAGGCTAACGCAGCCAGATCGCATTTTGCATGAGAAATTACACACTATGTTTCATTGACATGTGGTCCCATTCCAACATATCAGTGAGACGACGGCGAGTAGTAGGAGTATTTCCGAACGGACGTGTAGGCCGGGGCACCTCTTCGTGAACCGTGGCAAACTCGCAACCGTGCACCGACTCTTCGCCTTTCCCTCTCGATTTGGAACTGATGTCACACGCTCTTCCTCTCCCTCCTCCATTTTCCTTCAGCCCTTCACCCTTTCTTCTGCCATTGTTCGATCGTCTTCTCCATGGAGGGAACAGGCCGGAAACGACCTCGTTATTCTTGCCCCGGTCTGAAAGATGACGTGGTGGAGGAACTCATTGATCGGTGCGATGTCATCACCTCAGCTAGCATGGAAGGTTCGTTCAAGCCCATTCTCGACTCAACTAATAACATCATTACAAAGAACCCAAGAGTCAAGGAGCGGTTTGATCTCCCCTATCTTCTTCGCCGTGACCCTGATGACTGGCGTCGGCACGACGAAGGCCTCACCCTGTGCCAGTTGATGCCGCTTGATAATGATACGTATGATGTTAAGATGCCATCGCTTGAGGGCAAGGCTTGGGCGGGCGCAAATGGAGATTGGGTTGTTTACATTGGGTCCAACTGCAAGTGGGAACTTGTGAATGTGTACACTCGTCACCGGGTTCTACTTCCAAAAATCTCAGCACCCTGCCCAGAGGTTGAGCACACCGATAATGTACGCACGTTCAAATACGATCATGGTGACTGTCTTCTACAGAAGATAGCAATTTGTCGAGTTCCCAACCGCTCTTGGAATTACAACAACTATCAAGTTGTTGCTATCTTCGACAAGCTTGTTGCCGTCCTTCGTGGTTCGACTCGATGGATATTGCTCAAAAATTAGTTTATGTACACGGATGAGTACTATGATGCAATTCAATACGAGGGCCTTATGTTTGCTGCCACCACTCGTGGCACTGTTTTTGCATGGCATCCTAGTAGTTTCAGTACGTTTGTCTTCCACCGTAATTATAATTGTTTCATCCACATGCATGCGGGTTAGCAAGTTTCCCTTTACTAATTAACCTTCTTCTTGTGTTTCCAAGGTCCTGTGAACATCCCACCACCTATACTTGAAAAAAATTATAACCAAGGGGGAGATGACGATGGTGATGATCACGAGCATGAGGACGAGCAGCACCGATATACTCTGTGGCGCTTGGCAACTAATTCCGATGGATCACCTCTTCTTGTGTGTATACAACCCACTGATGATGTTACTACTAAGGAAGCAGGTGTCTCCCATGGTCGCACTGTCCGGACCTATTCCAACACCCGTTGCATGGTATTCGGGATGGATACTAGTGTGCTAGCGCCAACTCCTTTTCCCTGGCACAAAATTGATAGTCTTGGAGAAAACTCGCTCTTCCTTGGAAAAAACTATCCGATGATTGTGAAAGGCGATCCAACTGTTGTTGACACATTTATGAGAAGCAACTATGTCTATACCTCGGACATTTGGGTGGTTCCCTACCCTCGTACTAATATAGTAGGCCGCTTCAGCCGGGATGATCGGTCCTGCGTTGGTCTCAAGATCGACAATAGATGGCCCGTCCCAGAGAATCACTTGTGGTTCAAAGCGTTTCCAACGCCGCGGAATGGTTGAGTTGAAGTTCATTTCATGGCTTGTTATTTGTTGTGTGGTGAAAACTTTAGTATTTATAATGTATCCTCGTTGTCAATGTGGGTTGATGACTTGTTGTATGTAATAAAATGATATGCATGTGATAAACTTACTAAATTTATGAATGGCTTTCGAGTCACTTCTCTAAATTTGTACTAGCTTCACATGCTTCGTGCGTCGGGCGGGTGTTTTTACTGTAGCCATATGTTAATGTGTTCGTTGTACGTAACCAGCACCTCGAATCCTCGATACTAGTATACTATATACTAGTAGGAGTAAGTAGTAGGAGTAGTAGGGTGGCATGGGCCAGAACAAGCATTCACGCCCAGGAGTACGGCACACGCCACCACCACGACATCCATCTGACACCATATTATTTCTTGGAGTCCGTGCTAGAGAAATCTCTTCAACCTCATCATTTCCCTAACTTCAGCCATCGTGCGGTAGGCGAGGTGGGGGTTTGCCGATAGTCGGTTTCCTTAACTGCGGTCCCACTTGTAAGGCCAACTCCAATGCACGACCCCAAATGAACCTCCGTTTTGCACGAACTCTAACAATAATTTTGACTAGAAAAGCAAGACCAAAGAAAACAAGAGCCACAAGAATACATTTTACTACTCCTGTAAGTTGGATTAGTGCCTTCTCGATGCATTCATTGTTGATCTGTGGAGGCTCGATCTTGCGTGCTTCTTTCCTCTTCGAGTGTAAAGAAGTAGACGTTGCTTCCTCGCATCTAGTCTCATGTCTAGCCTCTATTCTAGTAGGAGTATCAACAAGTGCACTAATCTCATCCAAGAGCAGAACCGAAGATTTGGTCGGGTTCTTCCTCCTTTTGCCGACATGTGGGACATCCAGCATCCAGGTCGTGTCATGAAAGAAAATAGAGTGGTAGTTGAAGCCACGAGATGTGCATCTTGGGTTAAACTATAAATAGAATCTTACTACTCTTGAGTAACTCCAAAAGCGGCCACCGAAGATCTTTATTGGATTTGTTTTTCATCACCAGCACGTCGAGGTGAAAGATGTGCAGGTTCAGTGTGTCCTCTTGTGCTTTCACTGACATGTGGGGCCGCATGTGAGCAAACAGACGATGGGCTCCGCGCGTCCGCTGGCTGGCTGAGAGGAGAGATAGAGGAGGGCTGAGCACAAACTGCAGGAAATTTGTTCTACGTACCTCGATATAGGCTCGATATAGTGGGGTGTCATGGGCCATAACTAGCATTCACGTCTAGCAGTACGGCACATGCCACCCACACGATTCCCATCTGACACCAATTTTCTTGGAGTCCGTGCTACAGCCATCTCTTCTCCCTCCTGTTTTCTCAGCCATCGCGCGGTGGGCGGGGTGGGGGTTTGCCGATAGTCGGTTTGCTCAACTGCGTCCCACTTGTAAGTGAAAATGCAACACCGCACGCATTCCCGCTTGAGCGGCGTGACGGACCAACCATGTGGGGGTGCGACGCGAACACGGCAGGCTTTTCCTTTTGAACTCATAACTTGTAAAATTTGGTTCTGCTCCATGGCGCGACCGATAGATAGAAAATAACGATTTTGCCTAGAGTAATGAGAAGTTTGGTTCTGGCGCCGTTCATGCATGGAGTACGTACGAAAATTATGAAGTTGATGCGAAAGGCAAGATAATTACTGTAGTATCATATACTACTACATGGATTTGACGGAAAGATAAAAATACATACGGATCCATCAACGTTCAATGACATCCTCATGCCCTAGTGCGTCGGGTCACCAACCGACGTGTGAGGAGCAGCGGCGTTGGCGGCGAGCTCAACGTGCTTCTGAACAGTGCTGTCCAAGGTTGCCCTGCGCTCCAAGAAGGTCAGCGTCCTATCGTCCTCCTCTTGCATGTAGTAGTCCTTGTGGACGATTTGCGCGTAGACATGGGTGATTATGTCGATGGTGTCTTGCTGCGCCAGGCGCTGCGGCGAGAGCGACCTCGAGGTGGACATTATCCGGCGCGACGGCGGGCAGTCGCAGGGCCACTAGTGCATCGAAGAGGTTGTTACCATAGTGGCCGTTGAGGGTGGCGGGCATCGGAGAGCCTGGGCACGTCGGCTGGAGGCTTACGTCAAAGTCGTCCGCAAGCTTCTTGACGACGGTGAACTTGTCGAGGAAACCGACGAGGACCTCATCGAACAAGGAGACGAAGCTGTCGTCCAAGCGGCCCCTCGCCCTGGCGGCCTCAAGCAATACTACCTGGAGACGTTCCTCGGTGTCGGGCCGTAGGCCGGCGTCGTGGACCATCTGGCACAGTCGGCTGATGCTCGCGCTCATCGCCTCCATGGGTCTAGCGTAGCTTCTAGTCAACTGATCTTGCGATTCAAGTGATCACTCAGCCCTTGGTTAGCGTGCTTAGGTGCGTAGGATTTCATACTACTCCTCGGCCCTCTACTGCACCTGCCTTTGGCTGTATGATAGGTGGGCCAGCCACCCCCTGGGGCCACGTGTCATTCTCCCAAAGGCAGTTGTCGTAAGTCAATGAAGCTGCGTCCCCCTCCGTGCCGGTGCAGTATAGTCATCTCACCGGACCTCTAGTTGGGGACAAACGAGGGAAGTTTGATGTTTACTAGTTTATTGGTCCCCTTTGCATTTTGCGCCAAGTTTTGACCTTAGATTTAACTAACAAAATGTTAATGCATGTAAACAAAAATGTTGTGTAAGTCACCTTACGAAAACCAAATAATCCCAAAATACTTAGGCACGGTGCATTAACTCCCTCCTTGTTTCTTATTTCATGACATATCAACCAATGAGAGATGTGGGCCGTGCATGCTTTCAATGACTTGAGACTACCAAACATGGCATGCAGTGTTTAGTTCATTGCATGTACTCCTATTAGTACTCTAGTTAGGAGTAGCAAAAAAACATTAAGTTCTCTCGCCGATAGGAATAAAACACCATGTATTTATTTACAGAGGGAGTAGTACATTTTTGGTGACATGCATTACTAGATATTGCTAGTCAAATACTAAAATCCAGATGGACATGGTAGTACTCCTAAATCCATACGGTGGTGCTACTAGTACTAGTAGTAGTACTACCAATGTAGGAGTAGTAGTAGGAGTACTAGCACTGTACTATCCGTTGGTCAAATTATTACATGTTGCTCCTCGCAGTGAAGTGACAAGACTCTGCGCTGGAGATGACACCTGAGTATAGGCGCCGTGTTCGGCATACCATAGTTAGCCTCACCGTCTGCAGTCACTATCATCATGGCTGTAGAGCTAGCCTGCTTACAACTAGCCCTGTTCGACATAATTTCCCGTGCGTAGATGCCCGTGCATTGCACAGAACACCAAGATTGGGGGTGGACGGCTCCGGCAGGGCCATCGCGCGAGATTTTTCCATGGCCTTCTACTCCTAGATTGTGAGAGACAAGGAGTTGTTTGTAAATAGGGAACAAGTGCGGGCATCTTTTTGCAAAAATGGAGAAGCTTGGGTTGTATGCGTCAGATCTAGATCCGACGGCTATTGGTGAAAGATGGGAGGCACAACATCATCACCAACTCAGGACCTGTTTGATTTGCAGGATTTTGAAAACGCAGGAATAGGACACGGCAATATTACAAGTTTCAAACTGATATTACAAATGTTAGGAGTAATGTTGCACCTACGAAGAGGGAATTACTAGGAAGTTTACGTAAGAACTTTCGTTACTTTAGGTGGATGCAGCATTATCGTACAAACTAAAATCCAACGCCCTGACAAGTCACTAATGGGCAAATAAGTTTTCGAGTCTCTGGCCAGTTGATGTTTCAAAAACAAATTCAGCTTCTGCGGAGAAATGAGCTCCACCGTGTACCCGCGCGGGTGTGGCTGGGCACGAAGCGTGAGTACGTGCACGGTGCACCTATTCTCTTCTTGTATACGTACACCACCTACGTGGGGTTGTGTGAGAGAGATACAAACCTAGAGAGATATAGTGTGTGGGTTCTTGAGAGTTTTTGTGTGTGTGGGGGGGGGTCAATCAAAAAATTTAACATATGCAATGTGTGTGAAATAGAGTCCTGGATATAACATATATATAGAGGGGGCGATCCACGAGAAGAGAGTGGAGGTATCATCGGCTTGAGGTGTCCATAGAATCGAAGAGAGGGATGATGTGTGTGTGCGCGCGCGCGCACGCGATCGATAAAGAGTGCCATCGATTTTGTGTGTGCCCACGTCAAAGATATAGAGTGGTGGCCTACTGGAACGTGAGATGGGACATGTGCAGTTTGTCTCTGTGGCATGGATACCTACCTGCAGCACTCGACTATCGGTGTGTGGTGGGGAAAGAGGGAGGCCCAATTAACTATAGAGGTACAATGGCTGGTATATGTGTGGAGGAGGAGAGAGGCCTACCTCATGTATTAAGGAGATCGATCTGCCTCATGTATTAAGGGAGATCGATCGGCATCCATGCATATGTGCAAGAGATGAATTAGGTTGGGAGAGAGACAAAGCTAGAGTGTTGGAGGGGGTGGTAGTGGAGTTGCTTCTAACAAATGGTGAGATAGGCTTGCTAGACAAACGGAGGGCACGCCCGCAATACCAATAAGAGAGGAGATGGCTGCTTGTTGTCTGTGCACGTGCATGTGAGAGACAGGTCAGGAGGCATGCACGAATGATGAGGGGGACGATGTGGCTATGGTAAGCAGACGTAACTACATAGGAAGATCAATCGCCCTTTGTAAGAGAAAGGAGAGACATAACTTGAGAGGCACGTCGATCGGTGGGGGGTAGTTAAAGTCGATCTAGGTATATGTTGGGAGATCGATTGGTATACATGCATGTGTGTGTTAGAAGCAAATGAGGCATGAGGAGAAGGATAGAGAGAGAGGGATGCATGTAGGAGGTGGTATGAGAGGCATACTATATCGAGGGGGAGGAGTGTGCGAGTACGAGAACGATGAAAAGAGTGGTGGGAGTGAGGCATGGACGGTGACAAGAGAAGAGGGGAAGCTTGTGTTTGTGCTAGGCACACCTGGCTAGAGAGGCATATCGATCGATGTGTGTCGTAAAGAAGGAGCTGGGGGGCCTACACACACCATGGGTGAATGACCTAAAGTGAAAAGACGAATTTGCGCGATGGAGCTAGAGAATGCTGAGGGAGGGTGAGAGGGATGCGGGCGTGTGCATGCACAAGAGAAAGTTAGCGCTAGCTACAAAGATAAGAGGGTTGTGTGCGTGTAAAAGATGAATAGAGATCATATTTACTTCATTATAAAAAGCGAATTCGGATATTTGAAGAATTTATCATAGTGTTTCAAACCGACGGATGTGTGAATATATATAACGGTGATACACATGGTGTGGTTATGAACATGGTATACTACATTTAATATATTTTATCTCTACTCTTATAAAAAACAGAGTTGTTGATGATGGTGTGCCTGCCATCCTGCATTATAGGACGTCTGATTTATATCTGGCGGATAGCAAGGAAACTATGATGGTTGAAGTTGGCAACAATCATGATTGTAGATTCTTATTGAAATAGAGAAACAAATTCAAATTTAGTTCGAATTGCAGCGGTAGTATAGACATTTGGAATGCACTAAAATGTTGGTATGAGTAGGTTACATGCATTATACAGCAAGCGAAAAAATTTAATCGGACATAACATGGATTCATACTCCCTCCTTCCATCTATATAGGGTGTAATGAGATTTTTAAGAGTGCCTTTGACTATTGACAAGATTAATAGTACATGACATGCACAATGTGAAAATTATATCATTGAAAGAACCTTTCACAGACGAATTTAACGGTGTGCTTTGTGTAAGTTGCATGCCATATATCATTGCTCTAATATTTGGTCAAAGTTAGCATCAAAAAACGCATTAGGCCCTATATAGATGGAAGGAGGGAGTAGCTTTGAATAGCATTTGTATAGTAAACTGGGGCAAGACTCTCTCTTTGTGTGGTGTGAATAGTTTTATTTTTTTCGTTTTCTTTTTGGTTGAGGGAAGTGCGAATTGATTTGGTATGTACAAGTACAATATTACTACATGTTAGGCTTGTCCCTAAAATTCAAACCACGTCTTGTTATATCCTGAAAATTCAGATATCATGCTGCCAAAACTGGCGCCTTCACAACCCGCGTCTTGCTATCCCGAAATTACAACGCGCGCGAAAACTCCCTCCAGCTGCCAAATCCCGACACGCGATATCCCCCTTCTAACCCTGAGTCAAAAGGGCCGCTAGTTCAAATCGGTGGGGGTACTTTTGTAACACACCCTACATTTTGGACAAGCGCGTTCCTAAGTCATGCTTCACCCCCTCCCATCGCACCCTTTTCGCCATTCGAAATCCCAGGCCGCCATAACCTCTCCGCTCCAGCTGCGAAACCCCACCCTCCTCCGTCCGCACGTCACCGCTTCCCAGCCGGAGCCTCTTCCTCGATGACTCGTCCACCGCAACAGCTCGACGTCCCTCGTCCACCTCCCCGGATGAGGATCCATCGTCCATCTCGCCATCCTGCCGGTTCAGCCGCCCCAGCCTCCACCTCCAAGGAGCTGCTCTGACGATCGCCTCGTCTATCGCGGCTGCTCCATCCCCACAGCGCCGCCTTAACCTGCTCCACCGGAACCGCAGCATCCTCACCGACTCCTCAGATGAAGCCGAGGCCTACTCGGCGCCACCAAAGAGGTTGTACACTCATCGCATCGCACCTTCTCCTTAACTCGACCTCCCGGTGCCGACGGTGCTCCATCCTGCACCCCCATGGAGCGGCTACCTTGAAGCCGGCGCCGCGGGCGACATCTCCACGGCGGCTCTCCCCCAGTGCGAGGCCCCTTCGGCGGCGGTGTCCATACCAGCCGGATCTGCTACTGCTGCTCCGGCTCTCGCTCGATCGCTCGCTTGCCCAGCTGCTGCTGCTGCTCTCCCCCTCGCTCGTGCTGCTGCTCTGCTCCGATTAAGCCACACTTCAGTCGACTGAATCGTGTTTTGGGTCAGTCGATTTTCAGGGGTTGGGGGGCTCCCCGGAGTTAAGGAAGAACCACCCGCAACGGGGACGGGGTGTAACGCCCTCGATGCGGCTATATCTCCTACGTGTCGAGGCACGACTTAGAGGCATAACCACACTGAAAGCAATGTCGCAAGTTAGGCAATCATCACAACATCCATGTAATACATATTAACGGGGAAATGTAACATAGTTGGCTTACACTCGCCACGTCAATCAAAGTACATAAATAGCATTACATCAACCAATCACTCATGGCCCGACTACGGTGCCAAAATAAAAGACCAACCCAACATGCGACACGGTCCCGATCACCCCGACTGGGCACCAGTACTAATCATCAGGGAAAGATACATAGTAACAGCGTGAATCCTCGTCGAACTCCCACTTGAGCTCTAACGCGTCATCTGGAACGGAGTCGTCTGGCCCTGCATCTGGTTTGGAAGTAAACTATGAGCCACAGGGACTCAGCAATCTCGCACCCTCGCGATCAAGACTATTTAAGCTTATAGGAAAGGCAAGGTAAAATATGTGGAGCTACAGCAAGCGACTAGCATGTATGGTGGCTAACCTATTCGCAAAAGAGAGCGAGAAGAGATAGCAAAGCGCGAACAAATAACTAGAGAACAACCTGCGGCAAGCATTACTCCAACACCGTGTTCACTTCCGGACTCCGCCGAGAAGAGACCATCACGATAACTCACACAGTTGATTCATTTTAATTAAGTTAAGGTTCAAGTTATCTACAACCGGACATTAACAAATTCCCATCTGCCCATAACCGCGGGCACGGCTTTCGAAAGTTCAAATCCCTGTAGGGGAGTCCCAACTTAGCCCATGACAAGCTCTCACGGTCAACGAAGGAAAAGACCTTCTCCCGAGACATTCTGATCAGGCTCGGTATCCCGGTTCTACAAGACACTTCGACAACTTAAAACCAATCCAGCAACACCGCCCGAATGTGCCGACAAATCCCGATAGGAGCTGCACATATCTCATTCTCAGGGCACACTCAGATTGTCTAAACTTCAGGTAGGCCAGCCCAGAGTTGCCCCTGGTAGCCACCGGCGGCTGACGAGGTGGACCAACACTCAGAGGAGCACTGGCCCGGGGGGTTTAAATAAGATAACCATTGGGCTCCGAAAACCCAAGGGAAAAAGAGGCTAGGTGGCAAATGGTAAAACCAAGGTTGGGCATTGCTGGAAAAGCTTTATTCAAGGCGAACTATCAACGGGTTCCCATTATCAGCCAACCGCGTAAGGAACGCAAAATCCGGGAACATAACACCGATATGACGGAAACTAGGGCGGCAAGAGTGGAACAAAACACTAGGCGAGAGGCCGAGCCTTCCACCCTTTACCAAGTATATAGATGCATTAAGATAACAAGACAATATAGTGATATCCCAACAAGAAAATAATGTTCCAACAAGTAACGATCTCCAATCTTCACCTGCAACTAGCAACGCTATAAGAGGGGCTGAGCAAAGCGGTAACATAGCCAATCAACGGTTTGCTAGGACATGGTGGGTTAGAGTTTGACATGGCAATTTGGGAGGCAGGATAAGCAAGTGGTAGGCATCGTAGCATAGGCATAGCAAAAGAGCGAGCATCTAGCAAAGCAAAGATAGAAGTGATTTCGAGGGTATGATCCTCTTGCCTGCAATGTTGTCAGAGTTGACTGGATCCTCGAAAGCAAACTCAACGGGCTCCTCGTTAGCGAACTCGTCTCCCGGATCTACCCAGACAAGACAAACAAGCAAAAGGAACGCAATCAACCACGTGCACAACTCAAACAACATGGTGCAAACATGGTATGCTATGCGGGATGCGATGCGGGATGCATATGCAAGATTTGGCAAGAGATGAATGAACCTGGCCTCAACTTGGAAATCCAAGTGTGCCACTGGAAAGGGGAGATGAAATCGCTTGAAAATGATATAAAGAACGCCGGAATCGGAGTCACGGTTTGGAAATGGCGAGCAAAACAAATATGACAACGTTCTGCGATTTACAGCAAGTGACCAAGTAAATGCAACAAAATGAACATGCTACAGCACTCAAACATGGCAACAAAATACATGTCCGGAATCCGTTCATGATGATTAACAAAAGAGGAACACTGAGCTACGGCCAATTCATGCATTAACAGGTTCAAACAAGCATGGCAAAAATGCATTTGGTAAACAGATTTCAGACTTGGTGAAATTAACACTTGTCTGGAATTTCAGATCAGATAGCACTCTTTGGAGCATGAAAACTATATGCTACAGGGCCTGAACATGGCAAAGTAAAGCATGGCATGGAGCTACTCAAAGAGATTAACAAAAGTCCCTTAGTGACTTTGAGCCAAAAGGGATCAGAAAATACATTTGCAAGCATGTGAACATGGCAAAACATAATCAGTTCTCAGACTTAGTGAAAACTGGAACATGCGAAAATCAGATATCAAGTAGGCATGTTTACGAGCTCGATGCACTCACTATAGAGCAAGGCATGACAATCTAAGCATACAGCCATCAATAATACACATTATACAAGCTAGTCATGGCAAGAACAATAACATGGCATGCACGGATCAACTACAACATCCTTGGCAAAATCGCTAACAAGTAGGCAATCTGCCCAGATTCACGAAATGACAAAAGTAGAGCTCGATTGACTCAAGCTAGGGTTCTCCACAATTGCAAACAAAGGCATGGATGGATAGAGCACTACAAGATTAACAAAACATCCTTACTAATCATCCCCAAAAGAGGCATGGATCACTAGGAAACAACATGAACATATGGCATATTGAAATAAACAGATCAAGGACTTAGTGGAATTGCTAAGTCCGTGAAAACAGCATTAACAAATGCACCACTTTGCAAGCTTGTGCTAGTCACCACACACATCACAAAAATACATGGATACCACCACTGGAAAGATGGAAACACATATAACAAAACACATGTAGAGCTCCTGGGCATATCATGCACACAATAATCATGGCAAAAATGACAAATATCTAATTGGAGCAGCAGATCTGACAATTATCTCAAATAGCACTCTTCCAACAGCAATTTGGGCATCAAGATGAACTCAAATGAAAACGATGCAATGCGATGAAATGATGTGCTCTCTGAGACTAACATTTTGATATGCTATATGCCCAAAACGGAGCTACAGATGCAAAGTTACGATGCGATGAACATGGCAAAATAATTAGGGTTTCGGGGCCAAAGTCAACCCCGAGATGAACTAGATCCAGATCTGGCCCGATTTGCACGCTTCCCGAGGTTCGTCGTCGGACTTGTCGGACTTGGGGACACGGCGGCCGGAGTTTGTCGGAGGAAGATGAGGCCGGGAGCGCCGGCGTCGAAGAGGCGGTGAGGTGGCGGCGAGGAGGCGCGGACGCGGC
>NC_057803.1:495249641-495259259 GCF_018294505.1 Triticum aestivum | reverse complement strand
CGGTGGCCTCGGTGGCCGGGGCGGCGGTCGTCGGTGGCCGGGGCGGCGGCCGGTCGGCGAGGTGGAAGACCCGGGCGGCGGCGGGCGAGGAGATGGGCCGCGGGAGCCTGCCCCGGGCCTCGCGGGCCAGCGCGTGGGAGGCGAGGCAGTGCCACGTGGCGCACTCTGAATTGCACGGGCGCGGCGGTGGGATTCGTCCGGCGGCGGCTGGACGTGTCCGGTGGCGGTGGGGCAATTTTAGGGTTTCGGGGGAGAAGGAGATCCGGATTTTCAGGGAGAGACCTATTTATAGGCATAGGGGGAGCTACGAGAGTCCAAATGAGGTGCGGTTTTCGGCCACGCGATCGTGATCGAACGCTCTAGATGATGCAGAGGGTTTTGGTGGGTTTTGGGCCAAAATGGAGAGGTGTTGGGCTGCAACACACACGAGGCCTTGTTGGTCCCTCGGTTAACCATTGGAGTAATCAAATGAAGTCCAAATGGTACGAAACTTGACAGGCGGTCTACCGGTAGTAAACCATGGCTGCTTGGCAAGTCTCGGTCCAATCCGGAAATGTTTAATCCCCACACACGAAAGAAAGGTAGAAATGACCACCGGAGGAGAACAGAGTGCCGGAATGCAAAACGGACAACGGGGAAAATGCTCGAATGCATGAGATGAACACATATGCAAATGCAATGCACATGATGACATGATATGAGATGCATGAAAACAACAACAACAACAACAACAACACACGGAGACAAAAACCCGAACCCGAGGAAATAAAATAACTTAACGCCGGAAATGGCAAGAGTTGGATTACATATTGGGTAAATCATATCTGGGGTGTTACAACACTCCACCACTACGAAAGGATCTCGTCCCGAGATCTAGGACTGAAAGAACGCCGGGTACTCAGAACGGAGGTGATCCTCACGTTCCCAGGTGGCTTCACGGTTGGAATGGTGTGACCACTTGACTTTGAGGAATTTGATTGACTTATTGAGAGTCTTGCGTTCAGTCTCTTCAAGAATAGCAACGGGGTGCTCACGATAAGAGAGATCTTCTTGGAGCTCAATGTCTTCGAAGTTGACGGTGCGGTCAGGAGTCTTGAAGCACTTGCGGAGCTGAGAGACATGGAACACATCATGCACATTTGCAAAGTTTGAAGGAAGCTCGAGTTGATAGGCAAGATCGCCTCTCTTACTGACGATCTCGAAAGGTCCCACATATATAGGGGCAAGCTTCCCTTTGATACCGAAGTGACGAGTACCTTTCATTGGAGAGACGCGGAGGTACACATGATCTTCGATCTCGAAAGCCAAATCACGGTGCTTACTATCATAGTAGCTCTTCTGGCGCGATTGGGCTGCTTTGAGGTTATCACGAATGACTTTACACATCTCTTCTGCCTCTGTGATTAAGTCATTACCAAGAAGTTGATGCTCACCGGTTTCAGACCAGTTGAGAGGGGTACGGCACTTCCTGCCATACAGAATTTCAAATGGGGCCTTGCCCGAACTTGCTTGATAACTGTTGTTGTAGGAGAATTCAGCATATGGAAGACAATCCTCCCACTTCATGCCGAAGGAGATCACACAAGCCCTGAGCATATCTTCAAGAATCTGATTGACACGCTCGACTTGACTGCTAGTCTGAGGGTGGAAAGTTGTGCTGAAGCGGATGTTGGTGCCCATGGCCTTCTGAAAAGAATCCCAAAACTTTGAGGTAAAGATGCTGCCACGGTCTGAAGAGATCACCTGTGGAATACCGTACAACGAGACAATTCGAGAGGTATAGAGCTCCACCAATTGAGCTGCAGTGATTGACTCTTTGATAGGCAGAAAGTGAGCCACTTTAGTGAGTTTGTCGATGACAACGAATATAGCATCATTGCCACGTTTGTACTTTGGAAACCCAGTCACGAAGTCCATCTCAATGTGGTCAAACTTCCATTCTGGAATGGCAAGAGGTTGGAGGAGACCAGCTGGCCTTTGGTGTTCTCCCTTCACTCTTCTGTAGACATCACATTCATTCATGAACTGAGAAATCTCGCGCTTCATTCGAGTCCACCAATAAGCCTGCTTGAGGTCCTGATACATCTTCGTGCTCCCAGGGTGGATGGAGAGGAGAGAATTGTGAGCCTCGTTCATGATCACTTTACGAAGGTCACCTTTAGGCACGGCAATACGATCCTCGAAGAAGAGAGTATCCTTGTCATCAAGGCGGTAGCACTTGTACTTGGGTTGACTCTTGGCAATCCCAATCTTCACCTTCTTCACCATAGCATCAAGAAGTTGAGCTTGGCGAATCTAATCTTCCAAGGTAGGAGAGACTTGAAGGTTGGCGAGGAAACCTTGAGGAACAACTTGCAGATTAAGTTTGCGGAAAGCTTCACAAAGCTCGGGTTGATAAGGCTTGAGAATCAGACTGTTGCAGTAAGCCTTCCTGCTCAATGCATCAGCAATCACATTGGCCTTGCCTAGAGTATACTCGATACTCGTATTATACTCTTGAATCATTTCGACCCATCGAGTCTGCCTGAGGTTGAGATTAGGCTGAGTGAAGATGTACTTGAGACTCTTGTAGTCAGTGAAGATGTCCACTTTTCTTCCCAATAAGAGATGTCTCCAAGTCAAAAGAGCATGCACAACTGCCGCCAACTCGAGGTCATGAGTCGG
The DNA here is from genome assembly GCF_018294505.1 of Triticum aestivum. Taxonomy (NCBI): domain Eukaryota; kingdom Viridiplantae; phylum Streptophyta; class Magnoliopsida; order Poales; family Poaceae; genus Triticum; species Triticum aestivum. The sequence continues at coordinate 495,256,595 of NC_057803.1, read as the reverse complement.
GTAGTTCTTCTCATTGGGCTTCAACTGGCGAGAGGTATAAGCAACAACTTTCTTCTCTTGCATCAAAACTGCACCAAGACCTTGAAGAGAGGCATCGCAGAAGACCTCGAACGGTTTGGATTCATCAGGAGGAGTCAGAACTAGAGTAGTGGTCAATTTCTCTTTCAAAGTGTTGAAAGCAATGTCACACTCCGGAGACCAAACGTACTTGACGTGCTTCTGGATAAGATTTGAGAGAGGCTTCGCAATCTTAGAAAAGTTCTCCACGAACCTTCTACAATAGCTTGCGAGACCGAGGAAGCTACGGAGTTGCTTCACGTTCTGAGGTGGTTCCCAATTCACTATTGCAGACACCTTCTCAGGATTCACCGCAATGCCCTTGGCAGAGATGATACGCCCAAGATAAAGAACCTCATCGAGCCAAAACTCGCACTTTGAGAACTTGGCATAGAACTGATGTTCCCTGAGCTTATGGAGCACCAAACACAAGTGCTTGGCATGATCTTCCATGTTCTTCGAAAAGACTAGAATGTCGTCGAGATAGACCAAAACGAAGTCATTCGTGTAGGGGTTGAAGATGAAGTTCATCATGCGAGAGAAAGTCGGAGGAGTGTTAACGAGGCCAAAAGACATGACAGTGTATTCATATGAACCTTAGCTTGTCCTGAAAGCCGTCTTGGGAATATCTTGCTCACGGATTCGAATCTGATGATAACCCATACGAAGATCAAGCTTGGAGAATACTTGGGCACCTTTGAGTTGTTCGAACAGCTCGTTGATGTTGGGAAGTGGGTACTTGTTCTTGATAGTCTTCTTGTTCAATGGACGGTAATCAACACAAAGTCGGTCTGTTCCATCCTTCTTCTTCACAAAAAGAACACCACAACCCCACGGAGAAGAACTAGGTCGTATGAGGCCCATTCTCTCTTGAATATTGAGTTGCTTCTTCAGCTCCTTCAAATCCTCAGGTCCGAGCTTGTAAGGACGTTTGCAAACAGGTTCCATGCCAGGCTCAAGATTGATGACGAATTCAACTGGCCAGTGCGGAGGCATTCCTGGAAGCTCTTCTGGAAAGACGTCTTGATATTCGCAAATGACTGGAATTTGAGAGATGGCATCCAGTTCACCCTTCTCATTGAGATAAAACAGACAGATTGTATTATCCCGAGCAGCAAAGACAATTACATCCTCAAACGAATGAGTCAATTGAATCTGCCTGGCTGCACAATCAAGCTGAGCCTTGTGCTTAGAAAGCCAATCCATCCCGAGAATAAGATCAATATCCGAGTTACCAAGGACCATTGGAGAAGCCAGAAACTTGAAATCACCCATCGAGATAGAAATATCCGGAATCTCGTAGTTAGCGAGCAAACATCTACCCGGAGAGACAACTGCTAACGGTTTATGCATAACTTGAGCATACCACCCATGCTTAGATGCAAAAGGTCTCGAGATGAAACAATGTGATGCACCAGTGTCAAAAAGTACTTTTGCAGGAACATCGTTAACAGGAAGGTTACCCATGATGACATCTGACGAGTCCTCTGCCTGAGCTGCATTCACCATGTTGACCTTGGCGTACTTGGGGTTATGCTTGACCACAGCTGTACTTGCCGATCTCACAGGAGGAGGAGGAGGAGGAGGAGGAGGAGGAGGGAGGCACCTCTGATTGAAGCACTTGTTGGCATAGTGACCCTTCTGTTGGCACTTGTTGCACGTGACCTATGAAAGCGGACGGTGGTATGGAGCACTCGATCTTGGAGCTTGAGACGAAGTCTTGTTCTGAAAGCCAGGGTTGGGTGGGTGGGAAGATCCACTGCCAGCTTTGCTCTTCTGATATGGCTGACGAAACGGAGGAGGAGGAAGCCTATACTTCTGCTGCTTGGCCACTTGAGTAGACGAAGACGGAGTAACATCTCTGACTCGCTTATAGGAAGCATCACACCTCAGTTGAGCAGCCTCTTGCTTCAATGCCATGTTGTAGAACTCATCGTACCTCAAGGGCTCAAAGAGAACAAGAGCTAGCTGGATTTCTTCTCTGAGACCACCCCTGAACTGGTATATCATGCTCTTCTCGTCAGGGACGTCCTGCTTAGCAAAGCGGGCGAGCTTCTGAAACAACTTGTTGTAGTCATAGACAGACAAAGAGCCTTGCTTCAGGTTGCGGAATTCCTCACGCTTGCTTTCAACCATGCTCTGAGGGATATGATGAGCTTTGAAGTCTTGACGGAATTCATCCCAGGTAATCACACGTCCTCCTCTGGAATCCTTGTATTGCTGGAACCATTCTGCAGCTTGGTCTTTCAGTTGGAAGGAAGCGAACTTGACAAAGTTCTCAGGCCTGACGTTACTGCACTCGAAATGCTTGCACAAGTCCATGAGCCAATCGTCAGCATCAGTTGCCTCAACACAATTGCTGAAAGTCTTTGGCCCATTAGCAAGGAACTGGTTGAGTGTAGCAAAGTGATTCTGGTTGTTGCCTTTGTTGCCTTGGTTCGCTTGATTGCGCTCTTGAAGAATTTGCATGATCAACTGTGTGTTTGCATTAGTAGCGGCCATCACAGCTTGCCATGCCTCTGGAGGAGGTGGAGGTGGTGGCGGATTAGGATTCGGAGTCGTGCGCGTTGGAGGAGCCATCCTGAAGAGGTTGACATCCATTAGCACATTGATAGACAAATATTGAAGCTGAATCCAACGGAATGAAATTGCAATAAATCATCTTCACATCCGAACAAAATGAATGAATGCATTCCACTAGAAATGGTCACATATCCATAATTGAGAAGCCACTTAGAATTTAGGTAGAGGAATAAATCAACAAGGTACGGATCAAGAACGAATACTCGGTAAGAAATCCCAATCTCAAACCAAATATCCGTGGAAGAAGAACTAGAGCTACAAGAATTCCCACCTATGAAACTCCCGAACCTTTCTGGTTATGCAATCAGGTGTTGGGGATACAGGGGAAGCATAATATCTCACCCAAATCTAGCAAATCCTACATCCAGTTGTATCCATCCTTCAACACATAACCGAGAAAAACTTTGGAAACCATCTACCTCAACCTTTCAAAAGCATCCGTTATACAAGTTATGGCAATACTCCCGAACTCCCGCCCCAGTACTGGGTGGCGTCGAGGTTATCTCACCAACGAACTGCATAAAAGAGATTTTCGATGTCGGCGTACTAAACTCAGCTATTCCAGAACTGCAACAATAAAATTGTGACGACAACACCTCAGAGCTCAACTCCCCGGGACACTGCCACAACCCCTAAAGACATGAGGCACCAAGAACAATGTTCTCGTCACAAAACCATCGGAACGATTCCAAGATACCCGCATGATCCTAAATTTTTTTTAGTGAAATTTGAGAAGAGAAGAGTCAAAACTCTATGTCAGGAAGCCTCACCAGAGCGATGAAGGGACTGGGGAGTAAAAAGAATTCTTAAACTCTCCGATATATATTTCCTAAATGACTCAAAACATTTTTCTAGACTCAACTCGGCCGCTAATAACGATCAAGCAATGGGGCTCCTAAGGTCGGGAAGGCTCTGATTACCAACTTGTAACACCCTCGATGCGGCTATATCTCCTACGTGTCGAGGCACGACTTAGAGGCATAACCGCATTGAAAGCAATGTCGCAAGTTAGGCAATCATCACAACATCCATGTAATACATATTAATGGGGAAAGGTAACATAGTTGGCTTACACTCGCCACGTCAATCAAAGTACATAAATAGCATTACATCAACCAATCACTCATGGCCCAACTATGGTGCCAAAATAAAATACCAACCCAACATGCGACACGGTCCCGATCACCCCGACTGGGCACCAGTACTAATCATCAGGGAAAGATACATAGTAACGGCGTGAGTCCTCGTCGAACTCCCACTTGAGCTCTAACGCGTCATCTGGAACGGAGTCGTCTGGCCCTGCATCTGGTTTGGAAGTAAACTGTGAGCCACAGGGACTCAGCAATCTCGCACCCTCGTGATCAAGACTATTTAAGATTATAGGAAAGGCAAGGTAAAATATGTGGAGCTGCAGCAAGCGACTAGCATGTATGGTGGCTAACCTATTCACAAAAGAGAGCGAGAAGAGATAGCAAAGCGCGAACGAATTACTAGAGAACAACCCGCGGCAAGCATTACTCCAACACCGTGTTCACTTCCCGGACTCCGCCGAGAAGAGACCATCACGGTAACTCACACAGTTGATTCATTTTAATTAAGTTAAGGTTCAAGTTATCTACAACCGGACATTAACAAATTCCCATCTGCCCATAACCGCGGGCACGGCTTTCAAAAGTTCAAATCCCTGCAGGGGAGTCCCAACTTAGCCCATGACAAGCTCTCACGGTCAACGAAGGAAAAGACCTTCTCCCGAGACATTCCGATCAGGCTCGGTATCCCGATTCTACAAGACACTTCGACAAGTTAAAACCAATCCAGCAACACAGCCCGAATGTGCCGACAAATCCCGATAAGAGCTACACATATCTTGTTCTCAGGGCACACTCAGATTGTCTAAACTTCGGGTAGGCCAGCCCAGAGTAGCCCCTGGTAGCCACCGGCGGCTGACGAGGTGGACCAACACTTAGAGGAGCACTGGCCCGGGGGGTTTAAATAAGATGACCCTTGGGCTCCGGAAACCCAAGGGAAAAAGAGGCTAGGTGGCAAATGGTAAAACTAAGGTTGGGCATTGCTGGAAAAGCTTTATTCAAGGCGAACTATCAAGGGGTTCCCATTATCACCCAACCGCGTAAGGAACGCAAAATCTGGGAACATAACACCGATATGACGGAAACTAGGGCGGCAAGAGTGGAACAAAACACTAGGCGAGAGGCCAAGCCTTCCACCCTTTACCAAGTATATAGATGCATTAATATAACAAGATAATATAGTGATATCCCAACAAGAAAATAATGTTCCAACAAGGAACGATCTCCAATCTTCCCCTGCAACTAGCAACACTATAAGAGGGGCTGAGCAAAGCGGTAACATAGCCAATCAACGGTTTGCTAGGACATGGTGGGTTAGAGTTTGACATGGCAATTTGGGAGGCAGGATAAGCAAGTGGTAGGCATCGTAGCATAGGCATAGCAAAAGAGCGAGCATCTAGCAAAGCAAAGATAGAAGTGATTTCGAGGGTATGATCATCTTGCCTGCAACATTGTCAGAGTTGACTGGATCCTCGAAAGAAAACTCAATGGGCTCCTTGTTAGCGAACTCGTCTCCCGGATCTACCCAAACAAGACAAACAAGCAAATGCAATAAATCACGTGCACAACTCAAACAACATGATGCAAACATGGTATGCTATGCGGGATGCGATGCGGGATGCATATGAAAGATTTGGCAAGAGATGAATGAACCTGGCCTCAACTTGGAAATCCAAGTGTGCCACTGGAAAGGGGAGATGAAACCGCTTGAAAATGATATAAAGAATGCTGGAATCGGAGTCACGGTTTGGAAATGGCGAGCAAAACAAATATGACAACGTTCTGCGATTTACAGCAAGTGACCAAGTAAATGCAACAAAAATGAACATGCTACAGCACTCAAACATGGCAACAAAATACATGTCCGGAATCCGTTCATGATGCTTAACAAAAGAGGAACACTGAGCTATGGCCAATTCATACATTAACAGGTTCAAACAAGCATGGCAAAAATGCATTTGGTAAACAGATTTCAGACTTAGTGAAATTAACACTTGTCTGGAATTTCAGATCAGATAGCACTCTCTGGAGCATGGAAACTATATGCTATAGGGACTGAACATGGCAAAGTAAAGTATGGCATGGAGCTACTCAAAGAGATTAACAAAAGTCCCTTAGTGACTTTGAGCCAAAAGGGATCAGAAAATACATTTGCAAGCATGTGAACATGGCAAAAACATAATCAGTTCTCAGACTTAGTGAAAACTGGAGCATGCAAAAATCAGATATCAAGTAGGCATGTTTACGAGCTCAATGCACTCACTACAGAGCAAGGCATGACAATCTAAGCATACACCCATCAAGAATACACATTATACAAGCTATTCATGGCAAGAACAATAACATGGCATGCACGGATCAACTACAACATCCTCGGCAAAATCGCTAACAAGTAGACAATCTGCCCAGATTCACGAAATGACAAAAGTAGAGCTCGATTGACTCAAACTAGGGTGCTCCACAATTGCAAACAAAGACATGGATAGATAGAGCACTACAAGATTAACAAAACATCCTTACTGATCATCCCCAAAAGAGGCATGGATCACTAGGAAACAACATGAACATATGGCATATTGAAATAAACAGATCAAGGACTTAGTGGAATTGCTAAGTCCCTGAAAACAGCATTAACAAATGCACCACTTTGCAAGCTTGTGCTAGTCACCACACACATCACAAAAATACATGGATACCACCACTGGAAAGATGGCAACACATATAACAAAACACATGTAGAGCTCCTGGGCATATCATACACACAATAATCATGGCAAAAAATGACAAATATCTAATTGGAGCAGCAGATCTGACAAGTATCTCAAATAGCACTCTTCCAATAGCATTTTAAGCATCAAGATGAACTCAAATGAAAATGATGCAATGAGATTAAATGATGTGCCCTCTGAGACGAACATTTTGATATGCTATATGCCCAAAACGGAGCTACAGATGCAAAGTTACGATGCAATGAACATGGCAAAATAATTAGGGTTTCGGGGCAAAAGTCAACCCCGAGATGAATTGGATCCAGATCTGGCCCGATTTGCACGCTTCCCGAGGTTCGTCGTCGGACTTGCCGAACTTGCCGAACTTGGGGGCACGACGGCCAGAGTTCGTTGGAGGGAGATGAGGCCGGGAGCGCCGGCGTCGAAGAGGCGGCGAGGTGGCGGCGAGGAGGCGCGGACACGGCGGCCGGGGCGGCGAGCGTCCGTGGCCGGGGCGG
>NC_057803.1:495242457-495249309 GCF_018294505.1 Triticum aestivum | reverse complement strand
GGGCCTCGCGGGCCGGCACAGTGGGAGGAGAGGCGGTGCCACGTGGCGCACGCTGAATGGCGCGGGCGCGACGGCGAGATTCGTCCGGCGGCGGTCGGACGTGCCCGGTGGCAGCGGGGCGATTTTAGGGTTTCGTGGGAGAAGGAGATCCGGATTTTCGGGGAGAGACCTATTCATAGGCATTGGGGGAGCTAGGAGAGTCCAAGTGAGGTGCGGTTTTCGGCCACGCGATCGTGATCGAACGCTCTAGATGATGGAGAGGGTTTTGGTGGGTTTTGGGCCAAAATGGAGAGGTGTTGGGCTACAACACACACGAGGCCTTCTCGGTCCCTCGGTTAATCGTTGGAGCAATCAAACAAAGTCCAAATGGTACGAAACTTGACAGGCGGTCTACTAGTAGTAGACCAAGGCCGCTTGGCAAGTCTCGGTCCAATCCGGAAATGTTTAATCCCCACACACGAAAGAAAGGTAGAAATGACCACCGGAGGAGAACGGAGCGCCGGAATGCAAAACGGACAACGGGGAAAATGCTTGAATGCATAAGATGAACACGTATGCAAATGCAATGCACATGATGACATGATATGAGATGCATGACAACAACAACAACACACGGAGACAAAAACCCGAACCCGAGGAAATAAAATAACTTAACGCCGGAAACGGCAAGAGTTGGATTACATATTGGGTAAATCATATCCGGGGTGTTACACGGGAGCTCGCCGGAGAGGTACCCCACTATCTATCTTAGGGTTCAGGGTGGGGGCGGGGGGCCTAGAGGGCTGGCCGGGGCGGCGGTGGCGAGTTGTTTCGGGGCGGCGAGGCGGCACTGGGGCCGGCGGTTCGGCCGGTGGTGGCTGGCGGCTCAGGGAGGTGCAGGTTGAAGATGAACTGTAGGCCCTTCCTAAACTACATGCCAAGTGCCTCTCTGCTACCATTGCATTCAGTTTCAGCAGTAGCATTCAGATTCCACAGTAAATTTCAGTTTCTCCAGTTAAGTACAGAGTCAACAGTTTTTACCTCATCTGTTGTAGTCTGGTGGTTTTTGGTGATGTTAATTTTACATCCATTTTACATCATCTATTGGAGATGCTATTAGAATCCCACTTGAGATTGACGATATCTGTCTTGTGCTGCTTCAGCCTTGACGTCTTACGGCTCACCGGAGCTGCTCCAACAATAGAACGATCCATCACAACAGAGCAGTGCCCTGGACGCCGTCTACATCGCCCTCAGATCTTCCTCCACACCTCCGACAGCCACCTCTGCCTCAACTGCTTCAGCGACCAACCCAATGATGCTGAGGTCGACACGGCTACGACAAAGAGGTTGTTCACTTGTTGCATCACTTATTACTATACATTCACGTCGATCCATTAGGGCTATTTTGGTTCAACGGAAAAACATAGATCCACTGGTTGTTACCATCACTCTAAATTTCTGCATGCTCTCCTTACATAATCTCACCATATTTTTTTCGTATGCATGTCAGATATTGTACATAGTCATGCTAAACACGTAGAGAAAAAGAGAAGAGTTTTGCGCGGCAATACAATGTCATGCAGACATCGCTCCATGGTGGGTTCAATGGCAAACCCTCCCCACCCCTCTCCAGATTGTAATCCAGAGGAAGATATCTGTTCTGGGTTGGATTCGGACGCCGCTGACCACTCCTATTAACCCCCCCAAGGTGTTTGCTCTACCTTGGCATGATGATGTTAGTCATATCATGCATATGTTGCCTTCCAGTGCCTACTTTTGACATCATATATGTCATCTGCTTAGTTTAGACATGTTCCGTAATGCCACCTGTTTAGTTTCTATATCATATATGGGAATTCTGCAGTCTCATGTCTTTTAGACAGCCATAATATATGTGAAATGTGCAATGCCATCATGTTTAACCAGGCATCATATATTTGAATGATATCTTGCCCATCCTTTTCTTCATTACATTTCCATTTGTCGACAATGTTTGTACATTAAACTACTCTTCCTGTGAATCAGCCATTTGGGTGGGAGATGGAAAAATCTGGAGTGAAAACAAGGCCTTCAGAGCAGATAGTGCTACCTGTCGAATCAGATCTCTTGTTGGGTCCCGATAGCTCCTCAGAGATGGATTCAGAGACAGATGACCAGTCCTATTCCCCCACTGAGGTGTATGCTCTAACTTGGCATGGTTATACTGCTCATATCATGCATACGGTGTCTTGCATTGCATAGTTTAGACATCATATACACAATATTCAACACCATGTTCTTAGTTCAGACATCATATCGAATGCCCTTTGTTTAGCATATAAATCACATATGTGAATTAAATGATGCAATCCTGATTACTTAGATAACATGTAGGTGAATTATGTCATGTGATCCTGTTTAGTTATTCATCATATCTTTGAATTATGTTATGATATGCTATCCAGTTTAGATAGACATCATATATGTGAAATTATGTCATGCTATCCGTTTTAGTTAAACAATATACATGTCAACTATTTCATGCCCTATTTTTTTCACACTATCTATTGCATCTGTCTCTCATACAATGTCTGTACGTTCAACTATGTTTCATGTTTATCAGCCATTTGAATTGGATCAGGTGATGCCAGTATCTAGCGGACTAAAAACACGATCTTCAAATAAAACAGTGCTACCTCTTGGTGGAGATAGCACCCCGGTTGTACATGCACAAAAACCAGCCCTACCACACATAACCCAAACTCTCACAGATTATACCCCTACTATGATGGACAGAGAACTAATTTCACCCAATCTAACCCCAACCCCAGCCGATAGTAACCCAGTTCCTGTTGACACAACACCATCTCCACCACAGAGCTCCCAAACAAGAGCAGTTAGTAAGGCAGCTCCAGTGCCCAAAGGGCCAGTACTATCATGGCGAACCCCAACTCCACCAGTTAGTTTGCCTATTCCTGTGGAGGAAGCACAACCAGCTAGTCGTAGTTTAGCATCTATCGCATTTGATGTTGTTAAATCCTATGTGTGTATCTTCCCATCTTGGAAATATTATACTGAAGATGAAGGAAAATGCCAGTTGCAGGTGTTTGTCCAGGAGTTATGTGTAAGTAATGTTATTCATGGCAATTACATTGCTTCGTCATATACATCCTACCTCCATGATGGTTATAATACATCAAATTTTCCCATTTTTCTCCATAGAGAAGGACCGATTTGGAAACTCAGGATGAGGTAACTTGTGCTAATACCTCTGCTATCTTCAAGAATGCTTGGTGGCAGTATCAGAATTACCTGAAGAAAACATACTTCACCGCCAAAGAAACTCATCAAATTCCCTTATGTTCTCCTGAGACACATTTACTGGACGATGACTGGGAACGCCTTATTCTGTACTGGTCCCGAACCAAGAATGTGATAAGGTCTATGAGCTCATTTTCTATTTTTAAGTATTATATTCTTGCGTCTTACTGTACTCTGTTCATGTAGAACAAGTGCCTAAACCTGAAGAACAACTGTTCTAATTTAAAGATTCCATTGCTACCATAGGACATAGATATATGTTCGTTTGATGCTTTTATTATGTACTAGTACTTGGCAATAGAAGACTTGGTAGTTTAATCCTGTCCACCTTACTAATGAACTGGTTCACCGAAATGAGTTTCATATACTAGTACATGCTAAACTTGTTATGTGTCTGCTTGTTTCTTCTTTTAGAATGCTGATAGAATATTGGGGAAGAGTGCCTTATTAAGCAACGGTAAAGGAAGTAATGCAGATAAGGTTCAGGATAGTGACACATCATGTCTTGGTTTAGTGTTGGAGTTACTGGCCACTACCCCTTGCACAAGCTATTCAAACTCACTGTCTGAATCAGTTCGGTTTCTTGAGTCTCAACTACAAGCTGAAAGACATCGATCAGCTGTGCTGCGACAAGAAGCGGAAGGACTGCGGAAGTCCCTGGAGCATTCAGATGCATACTTTCTGGTGCAACAGCAAGCGTTGGAGGATTTTAGCGCCAAACAGGACAAAGCTAATCAGCTTGCTAAGCTTATTGCCAGCATGGTGGATACCTAGGATAACGTTTCTTGAGCTCTTCTGAAGTTGTTTCAGTTATCCTCTTGTTTTGCTGCCGCGTTTATTTGCACTGGTGGCCAATTTTGATGGCCAGTGTATATGATATGCTGCTTTGTTCCCTATATTTGCACTGGTGGCGAACTTTGATGCCCAATGGATGTAATATGTGTAATAGCCGTGATAGCCTAGCGTTAGTTGCTTGCTTATTTATTTCCTTGTTGTCTTGTTTATTTGTTTGCTTGTATCATTGTAGTTCTTTTTCCGCGGTTAACTAGTGGCTGCAATAACCTATTTTTTAAAACTAGGCCACAATAACCATGGGCTAATATTTACTGTAGTGACACTGGGCCACCTACGGGCCGTAGAAACAGTGGGCCTTCTACGGGTCGTAGAAACAGTAGGCCTTCTACAGGCCGTAGAAACAATGGGCCTTCTACGGGCCGTATCATCAATGGGCCTTATACGGGACGTATGATCGATTGGCCAAACATGGGCCAATAACAGGCCGCATTATGGTCATAAACGGGCTAGAGTTGGAATCGTCTGTTCATGGGCCGACCGTAACGGGCCATCGTTAATAGGTCGTATTTGATGACGCTATGAAAACGGCCCAACGTATTAACAGACCACAAACGGGCCGACTGTAACCATGGGCTGAATTTGGCCCACAAGCAGAAAATGACAGTAACGGGTCATAAGTAAACGAATGCTCGAAATGAGCCCAAGAATAAATGGGCTCTGAGAAGGCCGAAAGATAACATGGGCTGGAAACGGCCCAACGGAATAACGGGCCGCTAATGTGTATAAAGTGATACACTATTCATTACGGGCCAGTTTCACCACGGGCCATTAATGGGTGTAAAGTGATACACTGTTCATTACGGGCCAGTTTCACCACGGGCCGTTAATAGGCCAAGAGTTATATAGGGCCTCATATTGGCCGAAAGACGTCATGGGCCAGAAGTGAAAACGGGATGGAATCATATTGGATGGCCCAGATGAACCTACTGGGCCTAATTCGGATAGGGCGTAACAGGCCTTGGGTTAGTGGGTTGTAGATGGGCTATATGCGAACAGGTCGTTAACATGCTTTACATGGGTCGGCCCGCCACCTTTACCAAGTCAAACAGGCCGGCCTTTTCATAGGAATGGGCCTCTGTTGGGCCGTGCCACGTGTCGACGTATCATAGGCGCCTATCTGACCCACTGACGAGCTGACACGTGTTTCGTCCGGCCAATAAGAATTTTACACATGGAAATTTCCCATTGGTCGGGGCTGTTGACGGGTTATCGGATCCAAAACCCGACCCGATAGCTTAACGGCATTCCGTTACGATGGATGCCACATGTCAGTCACCCTTGACGAAAGCACTTCTGTGACGTGCGATTTATCGTCATGGATGTGGACACTTCCGTGATGATAATTTTGGTAATGTCATGGAACACTTCTACGACAGCACATGTATGACTATCTTGGTTCTGTCATAAATTTGTCATGGATGTACGTGCATGACAAAAAACGCGACCTACTGTGACAAACACGTATCATCACGGAAGTGTATTTTTTTGTTGTAGTGCATGGTGTGCCAACTGGCCAGTCCGTATCCCGTGTTCTACTCTTCCTCGCCGGAGACCGCACCTTTACTTCACGGGTCTTGAACCCCACCCCATACAAGAGATCGCAGATGGAGGACGTCGGTCGCCGCCGTAGAATAGGTTTAGGGTCGGGTTTATTTTATTTTTCTGTCCTATAAAAGTTCGAAATGTAATGAAAATCTATCGTGTTTCCATTAATCTCGGCCGGTGTATATGAACTTTCACAATAATATACATATTGTAGGAGTACTAGCAAGATGCCCGTGTGTTGCACGGAAGATCAAGATCTTGTGGGAGAAAAGGATGAACGAGGGAAAGCCTTATCTGCAAATGTGGAGAGGAGTGCGGGTAAATTGTCATAGTTTCCTTCCTATCCGTTAGATATAGATCGGACGGCCTATATTCCAGGATGACAGGCACATCATCATCAACAACTCTGCTTTTTATTGAACCGAGACAAATCTAACATGCAAAGTAAAATAAACACATAGGGTCTATAGATACACAAATTATCTTAGGCACTCCAACAGTACGTCCACTACACATTCACGCATTTCACATCTTTCTACATCTACAGGAACCAACGAAAGGGTTAACGTAAATTGCCTCTCTCTCTCCTCCCCTGATTTTCATGGTGGTGGGCCCCTCCCTCCCCCCAATCTACAATCAACAGCTCACACATTTCACATTACGTTAATTATGTAACTGGGATTATGTAGGTGTAGCATTACTCATCCTAAAAACCCAACTAAGCCAACCTCCCAGCATATCGCGCGGGAAAAGACCCGGCCGCGCCATTTTAGTCGGGATTACCGGATTACTAGTAGTAGTATCGATGGATCGCATGAAGCAACAAATTTTTTTGAGGGGGCGAAGCACCTAGTTTAAAAGGAAAAAAGGCGGTACACTCACAACACTCATGTTGCAGTCGCATTGCACCCCACACACGTTCGGTCCTACACACGGCTGACGCAAACGGAACGCGCTTCGACTTGCCTCTTCACTGACACGTGGGACTGCACTTGGAGAAACCAACCATGCGCCAAACTCCCCCCGCCCACCGCGCGAAAATCCTCCCCCCCCACACACCCAAAAATTCCCCCCAAATCCGATTCAACCGCCCTTCGGCCAACTAGCCAATAATATTCCCCCAACCCCCCTCCCCCCTGTCCCCCTCCACTCCATTTGCTTCGCCAAAGC